>NW_026562420.1:1235000-1252500 GCF_027474105.1 Poeciliopsis prolifica | reverse complement strand
GCTGCATATCCTGCACATCCAGTAAAAAGTACCTTAAGAAAGACACAAAACTGGTCTGTTTCCCATTTTGACATCATTTGCTTACTGGGGATTTTAAGACGAATCTATTTGCAACGAAACACGGAAATGCTTGTGCAGAAACTGAGCGCATCAGCAGAGCAGCTGCGAAAAGATGCAACCTTGGGGATTAAATCTAGACGTATCGGTTTTCGTGTTCTTAAATCGATAAAACTTGATTCATTCAAAAATAAATTGCGCTATGTTGTTATTTAAAAACACAAGCCACTCAATTATTACATTTTGTGGATCGATCCTCCTGGTTATGTATATTATTGTTTGATAGAAAGCAGAGGACAGCTCCTCCTGCTAAGGAGGCGGGAAATGGAGCAGGGCAGATGCCACACATAACACCAACGGGCTGGGAAGACGGCTAACTCTAAATTATCACTGCGAGCCATAAAAACCCCGTTGATGCAGAGGCATGCTGTGTATGTGCAGGTCTACCAGTTTCTAACAGCTCAGCTTGTTCAAAGACAGGAATCGCTGAGATCAGGGCTTTCGGTGCCATCTCAACGTCTTGCAGACTTTATGTAAAATATTCAGCTGAGCCCCTTCAGTCGTTCCAGTGAACCTGCATCATTGACACTCCTGTGGCCTCGTAGTAGCACTGAATGTTTCAGACGTTATCAAGAAAACATGAACGCTTTAGCTGCATTTCCATTGACCACATAATATTGCGCAATTTGACATTTTGAAAATGAATGAGTTTCATGAAAACATGTCAGTTTCGAGAAAAAAAACCTGATTTTTTGTGCTAGAATGAAGTGGTTTGTTTGTGGTCATACAGAAATTGTTTTATTTTCCAAAACTGTGATGGAAACATTTCACATCACAATAGTCACATGATCAACAACCTTAAGAGGGCCTCTTCACATGGTCTTCTACAACTAATAGAACATTAATTACCATTTAAAGTATCAATAAACAGGCAATATCACGTATTTTCTAGGCACATGGTCTCATCCTTTAGCATAATCAAGTAACTATGTTACCTTCAGTTGTTGTAAAAATGCTGCATATATCAAATATGACTTAAAAGAAATTTGACTTCATAATTTGATGCTTTGAAATTGAGCCTGATTCTTTAAAAACTCCGCCTTTAGGAAGTTGTCACAGCATGGCTCCTCCATTAACCCGTTAACAATGTTTATTTTATTTTATTTTTACCAGCGTTTCACTGAGAACTAGCTCCTATAATGAGCTCAGATAATATGCAGTTCCACCAGGTGTTTGCTAATTGCTGCTGGCTAGTCTGAAGGAACTGAGTGAGGGAGTCATTGGAAGCTGCAGGTCCGAAGAGGAGCATCGTCCTCAAAGGCGGAGCTAGGACCACTTGTGTGCTTTGCACAGCTGAATGGTTGCCACAGGAGATAAAAGGATTTCCCAAACATGCACAGAGGAATCGAAGCAAAACTCCGGTTATGTTTTTGATGAGACGGTAACATAACATGATGTAAAGCTCAAAGTATTTTTCATACTACTGCAATTAAAATTATGAGTCTGGCTGTAATGCATGAAAAACAACGACTAATTCAGGTAAACATGATGAGTTTCATATACGTGACTGACAGAAACAGGCTCCTGGATGAACGTTCAAAACCTCCCTCCTCCATTTTTCTCCTTGTAAAAAAAATCTCGTCCTTTGGCGGCTATAACCCATAAACCTTTGACAGCCCAGGGTTTTCTCATAAAGAAAAAGAAAATAGGATTTTTTTTCTTTATTATTTTACGTCACACACAGAAATACACAGTCTGAAAAATACACTTCTGTGTCTGTGCTGTAGACGTTTCCTCAATGGAAATAAAAAAATCAAATCAAGAGGATTATTAACATGTCCACTGCGGTGCCACTGTATGTATCTGTGCATGCATATAAAGTTCACAGCCAGAAAATGATCTCATATCTTCCATTTGCACTTTTGATGTCTGTACTTTGCTTTTTTTCCCCATCCTTTAATGACGGCTGGAGTTTCAAAGCAGAGATAGAGGGAGAAGGACGCAAAATAGCAATTTCTTTTTAATCTTTGCTCATGGAAGTCTTCTGAGAATCATCCAAGCATTTGGTTTGATTTAATTTGGTTTAATTTAATTTGGTTTAGTTTAGTTTGGTTTAATTTAGTTTGGTTTAGTTTAATTTAGTTTGGTTTAGTTTAGTTTGGTTTAATTGGGTTTGGTTTGGGGGACACTTTCATATCACTACAGAACCAGGAACAAAAGGAGGAACAGAGAAGTGTGTGAGGGGAAAAACAAAGTCTTGTCAGAACAACCGAAAATCCTTTAGCAGAATCACACGCCAAAGATCAAGAAAATAAATCTAGCAAGTTCTGGAGAGAAAAAAATACACTGAGTTCATTCTACAAGGTAGTGGATAACAACTAAAGCTCATTAAATAACATAGTGAAACATGTATAAGTGAAACAAAAGCAAACAACAACAGAGAATATGTTCTGCAGAAGAAGAGAGATTGACTGGGAAATGGGACGCAGAAGCGGAAACGCGTGGGGGGATTGTTGAAGTAAGAGCTGTCTAAAGAGAAAGCAGAGGGGGATTCCCATTAAAGAGACAGATGAAGGGACTGCTGAGAATGACAGCAACATCTGACAGTCGGCACGTCGCTGATGGACAGAGAGGGGAGACGAAGAGAAGAAGATGCTATTTCCGACTCTGACATTGTTTCAGCCTCACAGAGAAATCAGAATCTCAAGCGTTTACCGTATCAGACCTGTTTATGTGTGTGTGTGTGTGTGCGTGTGCATGCGTGCGTGCATGTGTGTGTGAGTGTGTGTGTGTGTGTGTGTGTGCGTGTGCGTGCGTGCGTGCGTGCGTGTGTGTGTGTGTGTGTGTGTGTGTGGGGGCGTGTGTGTGTGTGGGTGTGTGTGTGCGTGCGTGTGGGTGGGTGTGTGAGAACAGTGATGAAGACAGAGACTTCTGATTTTGTCCAAACCATTTGAGGTCTTTCATGGACAGCGGCGGCAGATCAGATGCTCAGAAATGTATCACAACATAGACAAAACACCTTATGTTACAATGTTCAACATGTTGAGCTAAATAATCCAATTATCAATGTATTGCGGTGTGAATGGATCTGTCTTCTTACAGCAACAGACATAGCACAATGATGCTAAAGGAAAGCAAAATTTCATCGTTTTCATGCCACGAATCTCTTGTGTTTTCTTTGATGATAAATTCACAAGGATAATAATAATAACAAAACAGATAGGCACCAAATTTAGTATATCAGGTGCGAACATTGTTGCACATTTGCATCAATTTTACACCATTTATTATCACTTCTTGGGTTCCTTGATACAACTTGCAAAATTTTAGACAAAAGAAGTTTCAGTCAGTTTCTGCTTCTCTTTGTTCACCAGGTTTTGTGATGCCAGTTCATGTCTCGTTTATTCTTTAGCCCTAATTTTTAGATTTTTTTTCTCTTTGTATTATTCCTGCCATGTTGTTGTACCAGTGATTTGGTTTTCTTATTTATCCTCATCAGTTCCATTTGTGCTCTCTGGGTTTCTTCATTTCTTTGTCTCGTGAGTCTTGCAGTGTTGATGTTTTTCTTATTGTTTCACTTCCTGCTAATTTTCATTTGTTTTCTTCGATTGTTGTCAGGCTCGTTTCTCCTTTTGGCTCCAGTTCAGCTAATTGTCCCGGTAATCAAGCCCATTGAACCTGCCTGTGTTGGTGAAGCCGCTCACCTGTTTTCCGTTCCTGCCTTCCTTTGTCCTCCGTTCTGTTTAACTCGGAGGACTAAACTCGCTCATGGCAAGCCTGTTCAAGTTTGTGCTTTGTGTTTTTGAGAAAATAAATCAGTCTAATGTCACACATCAGCGGCTGTCTGCGCCGCGGCAGCGAGTGTTCAAGAGTACGGTGATAGACAAGATATCAAACTCTGCATTCGACTTTCAACAACAGCTACTGCTTCTTATACAGGGGAAAACGTGAAACTGTGGTCGACGGTGATGTGCAGCATTACAGACAACACACACTTCCCAGCTGTGTGTGTTTTCATAAGCGAGGAAGCTGTTTGGGCCTGAGGATGCAGAACTGGACGGAGCAATGAAGGGAGAAAGAACAGAGTAGACTGAACGAGGCAGAGAGGGACGTGACGACGAGGAGCAGAAAAACAGATGAATTGCTGCTCGGCGTCGCTGACGGCCAAATGATTCCAGAAAAACCACGTGATAAAGTTCAGAAAACCTTTCGTTTTGCCGAGTTTGCCCACCGATGGGAACGGCTTCCCAACACCAGTGTCAGAGATGTTCCTATGATCCCCGAAATGCAACGAAGACAAACTGGACATGAGTACAGTTCTGTTTTTATTGAGATCAATTCTGGCGTCAGTCCAGATGTTTGCGTCATTTGACATTAAGGACAATGCCAATAAAAATCAGTCAGGTGAAGCGAGTCGACATGCAGCAGGGAACGGAGGAGGAGCGGTGGCGGGAAAAAAGAGAAATGAGAGACGAAGACAAACGGCTAATAAACGAGCTCCGAAGCAGAACGCTGGCACCGCGTAGAAACTAGATACCTTTACTGGAATAACTCTTTACCAAAAAAAATGATTTCCACTTCTACTTGGGTAATGTTAATGTCAAGCGGTTCCCACTTTTTTGGGGCTTAGACTGCAGATTTTCCATCGGCTTGAACTGGACTTCAACTCAATGACCAAGAATCAGTCAATTCTTTTCTTTCTTTTATTTTGAAGGTCATTGAAGTGAAAACAGATGAACAACCATAGAACAAAAACAAGAAGCACAAAACCGTTTAAGAAAACCCTTTAGAACTGAAAGAAACAAAGGCCAATGTCTGGATGTCAGCTGTCTTTGATACAAAGTCAAATTTCTGTTATTTTTGGCATTTATAGCATTTTCATAATTGAAAGTAACATAGTTACGAAATTTTGCATTTTTGTCTGATATTCGACATTTTACTCTTGAGTCATTCCGTGGACATTTACATTTTTACTATTTCACTAAAGACATATTGAAGTGGTTTTACTCTAATGTATGAGTCCTGTATCCACCTCTAATGCTGAAAACACGAGTGCTCACACAAACACAGCTCTCTTTAGCCATTCCTAATGCATCAGCTGCATGTTTGCTTCCCCGCCGCCCGCGCTGACTTAAAATGAGGAGGACAGTAGAGAGAGATGTGCTGGCTGTTCATTGTTATCCTTACAGAGTCGCATTTGTAAAGGCTAAAACCACAGTGACCGGCGAGCGCAGGAGCACGGCCGGTGACTCAGAGTCAGCAGGTCTGCATCAGAAGGAGGGCTGCTGCCTCTGCTGAGGCCGGCGGCGGGTCTGACCTGCATGGTGGACGCTAAGCATTGTGACTGACCTTGTGCTCATTAAACTGGCCTTAAGGTGCTGTGCTGCTGCATCAAACATCTGGGCGTCCAAACAGAAGAATAAACATTTATGTGATACATTTACATTAGTGATGGAAAAGATGGAGATCTAGGAATGAACAGCAGCTTCATATCAACCAGTAATGTGGAGAAAATCTTGTGGTTAAAATCACCTGTGAAGTCTTTATATTTAATTTGCAAAGTGACTTTATATACTGTATGTTGCAAAGACGCTAAGGAGCTCAGAGCAATAAGCCTGACTTAGTGTGAGGTCAAATACCTTAAAGCTGCAGTATGAAAGTTTATGAGTCTGCATATTTGTTTAAACTGTAACTATGTGGTGACAGTATGTTATAAGACAAACTGATTAGTTCTGACTAAAAACAACAAATCAGAGCGAGGAGGCGGGTCTTAGCGCTGTCAATCACCCTCTGCCTCCTCGCTCTCTGCTAGCACAGCCTGGAGTGAATGCTAAGGCGTGTTAGCATGGCCACCGATAAACGATTTTACTGTAATGGTGAGTTGTTTCTCCACCATTAGCACATTCAGCAGTGCGTACACGTGCATGGTTGACAGCACTAAAATTGGTCACGTCACAGATTATGTGTCTTGTTTACACTGTCACAATATGTTTTAACAATATGTAAAAAAAACATTTCTTTTTAACAGCCAAAATCAAGTGAGTTAGAAATGTACAGTGCACAATCTGTGCTGCGTATGTTAGACACCCTGGTTCATGCTAATTTTTAGGTGTTTGTTTGAACCACGAATCTGTTTAAAAAGTGAACAGGAGGATAAACCCCAAATGGGGATCAGTAACAACAGTACACAAACAGAATGATGCGGCTTAGGACACACTTCTGAGGGTGTTTGACGGTTTCCAGGCCTGCTAATGAATGCACAGCCGTCAACTTGCTCTGTTGGATATCCAGCGTCTCTCAGGACAAGCTGTGGACAACAAAAGCCCGTCTAAAAAGCAAGAAGGGGGCTCTTGCGGCTTTATAACGAGGAGGCATTTAGCTTGGCCTGTGGGAGTTGGAGAGGGGAATGGAGGATTGGAAGAACACCTGGAGAGAACAACACAGAGCAAAGACACTCTTAAGGTGGCCTGAAGAGTGATGAAGAGCGCAGCTGGCTCAGAGGGCGACGAGAAGGAAAAAAAAAGGTTTTAAATGGACTAAGAAAAGAATCTAGGCTCAACAACCTTTCTGACTCACCACCACAAACAGAACACATGAGCATTAATGTGATGGTCAATAAGTTTCTGTATCATCCCTGACGATGATGATGATGATCAGTGATGATAATGAGTGATGAAAAACAACTTTTTGGAGCGTTGCCATCTTGTTTTAATGTTATTCCCTCATCAAATACAAACCTGGAGTTTTTCTTTGAATCGCATGTTTGAGAAATCCTTTAATCTCCATGGTAACCGCCATGGAGATTAAACCATCTGTATCAAACACCTGCGTAGAAAACTGCTTCAAATAACAGTCAAATTTCTTAAGTCACATTTAATACATGTAGGATTTTTTTTCATATAACAACTGGACATAACATAATCACTTGATTGTGCTATAAAATGGCACCATGTGCCTGGAAAATACATAATACTCTCCTGATTTTAAATGTTAATTTCTCCTTTAAAGTTGTTGCTTAAATGAGCTGTTAAGAGTTTTTACCTTAAGTGGACAAAAAGAATAGTGTTTGAGACCAGTATTGATCCCTGGGACTTGATGTGGGGGAACCGACATGTCAGGAGGAACATGACCAGAACAGAGGAACAGACCTGGGCTTGATAACTGCAGCTTGCAGGTCGAGGGAAAGCAGCAAATTCTTAGATGTGATAGGAGCCATTAAGGTGGTGGGGCCACATTAAGCTGCCAAGACTTTTAGTGTTGAAAATGATTTTTTTTTCATATTATTATTATTTTTTAAAGTCATTTCCACACCACAACTGAGGCTATTTCTAAAAAAGAAAACTTTAAAATTTGCTAGAAAAAAACAAAAAAACAAATTTTGTGATTTAATCTCAGAAATGCTGCATAAAGAAGGTGAGTGTCAAAAGTAAAAAAAAATCTTCACTTCAGGAAATTTCTAAAACTTTAATTTTGAAACTCAGGAATGTCATTTATATGTTTTGACCCCTGCATGACTGAAGGAATGACAAATAGGACTAAAATTTCCACAGAATTTAGAGATTTGTGGATTTACATAACTTATAACTTATCAACATGAACCTCTCTGTACGATCGAAGCTCAGGATACTATTTATCATTTTCTTTCCCTCCTTTAAGTAGTGACATTAGATCGTTTCTATTTTTACCCAAACAAAATCTGAAAAATCTCAAGTGATAGAAATTTTTTTTGCAAAAAATACCTTCAGCTTGAATCAAGATGAGAAGATAAGTTGTACTGAACAAAGTTTTATCTGTTGCTTATTTTGTCATTCTTTACTTTTTTTTTTATGTTAACAGCAATTTGCTGCAAAACCATTGAGCGTCTTTACATTCAGCCCGAACTCTATTTCAGTTACTGTTTCTGATGCAATCAGATGGATTAGTCGTGCAATCAGCACAACGACACAAAAGAAAAAACTACAACGAGATACTCTACATTTTCACACCAATCTCCGTCTTGAATCTGTGTGACAGCCACTGAAGCAAAGCTAAGGAAATTTAGTTCTGTTTACACCTGATTTTCTACCCAAATTATAACGAAGATGTCAAAATTTGAACAGTTGGACTCGTTTGCAAGAATGATTTCAGTAGCAATTCTATTTATTTTTCCGCTACGGCAAATGACAACGTTGAGTGTAATTATAGATTTTGTCATTATTGAAGTTCTACTGTTTGCTTTCAAAAGTTTGTTTGCAAACGTATCTAAATTAAGAAACGGGGATCACCAATCCTGGTCCTCCAGATCTGCAGCTGAGATGCATCATAAATATTCCCCAGGAAAACAGTCATGGATTATTCATTACATTTTTCTACACACTGATAATCAAAAAGTGTAAATTATGTCATTTTACCTATATGACATAAAAGACATGTAGACTTGTCATAAAGGAGTTGTAGGCCTGACAACTTTTTTTGTTCCAGCGCCGAATGAACGGAATCAAATATTATGTAAAATCAACTTTATTGAGCTTTACATCATGTCATAATTTTATTCTCTCATCAAAAACATACCAGGAGTTTTGCTTTGATTCTTTCATGCTGTGAGGTTTTCCCACAAACCAGTCAAAGAGTATTGAGTAAAGTTCAAAAGAAATTTTTATTTATTACAAAAAATCCACAAATAATTTCAAAACTGAGGTCAACATAACAAACTACAACTCAGGTAGCAACACAAAGAACTCAAACAAAGTTAAGTTCTCTTCACTAACAAGACATGAAGAGAACTTAAATAGTGGCTGATCAAACCACTACTAAACACAAAAGGGATAATTAAACACACAAAAAAAACACAAACAAATACAAAGAAACATTACTAAATCTTCAAATTAAATAAATATTAGAACTGAACTAACTTTCAAAAGAAAAAACATTAAAGAAATAATGAAACTAAACTAAAAAAACCAATTTCCCCCTCCCCTGGCGAGCAGATGGAACAGCCCACTGGGAAGTTGACCACCAGTGGGCATCAGCTGGAAATCATCTTAATTCCATCTGTAGCTCCAGAGGAAATGGGTAAACTCAAACAAAAGAAATTTAGTGCATTTAACAAAAATTATAAAGAACTGACAAATAAAGTTAACTAAATGGGTGCACTACACATAGTTAACTAAATTGGTCAAATTAATGAAGACAAATTTAAAAATAAAAATCTAAACTATTCAAACAAATATATAAAGTAATATTAAAGAAAAACAGAAAACAATTACTTTTATTCTTTGACAGCAGGGACAGCTGCCACATATGCATGTTTGAGAAATCCTTCAATCTCCTATGGCAAACACTCAGCCGCACAAAACGCCCGAGAACCAAGCTCCTCATCCGAGCTGGAGTTTCTGAGCTTCACCTCACAGAGCAGCCCTCCCCTACGGCTCCCTGTCCCAGCTCCTTCAGACTAGCCAGCAGCTATTAGTAAACACCTGCTGAGCTCATTGTACAAGCTGCTTCTCAGTAAATCGCTTATAAACATGTCAAAAAGTCATGTTTTGATGACTTCCACCCGTTCTTTTGGTGGAGTTTCCAAAAGAATGGGAGGTTTTAAAATGATAGCGGTCCAATTTCAAGGTGTCAAAGGAAATTTGACTTTGACATTTAAGTCATATTTAATATATATAGCATTTCACAACAACCGAAGATAAAACGGTAACTTGATGGTAGCGTTTTATAGCACAAACACATAAAATGCCATTTTAAATAAAATATAATAGAGCAATGAGAAAATATTTACTTTTTTTTTTTTTTTTTAGTAAAACCATGTTTTCCCATCTTAAATATTGCCAGTTGTTCCTGTTTACACATCCTCATAATTGTTTGGCAGCTCAAATATGCAAGAAATATATTAGTTGTTATAAACTTTCTGTGCCTATGAAAATATTTACAGTGAAAAACTACAGTTGCTTTTTATTATGTGTTATGAACATCGAGTGTACCA
This sequence comes from Poeciliopsis prolifica, assembly GCF_027474105.1. Taxonomy (NCBI): domain Eukaryota; kingdom Metazoa; phylum Chordata; class Actinopteri; order Cyprinodontiformes; family Poeciliidae; genus Poeciliopsis; species Poeciliopsis prolifica. The sequence continues at coordinate 1,242,476 of NW_026562420.1, read as the reverse complement.
ATCACCAGTATTTGGGTAAAAACAACAAATAAATAAATGACATTTAGAGAAAGGCGGTGTTGTGTGCAGAAACAGCTAAGTTGAGTTCAAGTACATATTTGAAACACTTTTCTGAGTCTGTGCTCCTTTCTCGTCACATGAAGCACCAGAGACTCTGGAAAACCACTGGATAAAAAAAAAACCTGCAGTTTATGTTGACTTTCACACAAAGTGCAGCCAGAGTCGCAGCAGCAGAGTTCATAATTGAACTCCCTCGGTTATGGAGCCGAACACCATTGTTTTTAGTCATTACTCCCAGCATGCTCTGCAGAGTCCTTTTCTGTTCTGGCTGGGTGTCAAACCCCTCTTCTCCGTGTGCAGCCTGGCGATGCTTTGCCAGGCGACCTGCTAATCTCTCCTCCAAACAAATGGAGACAGATTTGAAAAGGCAGCATACATATAAATGGTTCTCCCCCCAAACGGCCCCCCCGACAAAACAAACAAAAACAAACTATTTTGCACTAATGGCAACACTTTCAGTCACACACAGTCAGGTCGGCGATCAGCTGTTTCCTACAGGGTGATGCAGACACACATCCAAACATGTGCATATATATTTGCATGTACAGTTAACATACAGCTTGTTAACTGGACCCTGATTTGCTAATGAGCTGTCATGATGATAGATCCTGCCATTTAATTGGCTGGTAAAGGAGTTATTGGAATTCGGCGCACAGGTGAACATCAGAGAGGCTGGATGACGGTTTCTGTACATTAGCGAACGCAGGCTTTGAGGAACACACACCGCAAGAGCAGAGAAATGTCACTGCTGCAAGATCTTCAGTGTGAAGATCACAAAGCAGACAGGTGGTGGGAGGTGGTGTTACTTTGCATGTCAGGTGTTTGGCATGTTCTTATTGTCAACTTCCTTGCATTCTCAGGTTTTTTTTTGTCCATGTCACATGGACATGGATATGGACATCAATCTGTCATCTATTTTTTATACCTTTTTTCTTCTTTTCTTTCAAATTGCACAATTCTATCTCAGAATACTGCATCCATCTGCTTATTTGCCCTAGAAAACACCACCTCCTCTAAGGTTTGAAAGGGGCAGTATTATGTGCTTTCCAGGAAAATTCAGGCAATTTATTGCATAATAAAGTAACTATTAATCTCAATTTTTGTAAAAATGCTAAATGTGTCAAATATGACATAAGGCATTAGTAATTTAACGCCTTGAAATTGTGCCTCTGTCTCCTTAAGAAGCTCCTGCTCTTTCTGAAACTCCGCCTTCAGCCTCCTCTACAACATGGCTCCTCTACTATGCTGAGTGAATGAGGGCTGCTTTGACCTGGGAGGCGGAGCTAGGTCCTCCCAGGCGTTGCTACAGGAGATTAAAGTATTTCTCAAACAATGCATAAAAGAATCAAAGTTGGGGGAATAACACTGTAGCATAATGTAAAGCTCAAACTAGTACATTTTTGCTGTGCCTCTTTGAGAATATTTCAGATCTGTCATTACAAAGTCCTGATCTTAAAACTAAGACCAATTGGGTGCAGAGATGAAAATGAGTCTGAAACTCTGACTCAACTTAAACCAGGTGTGTAGCAGACTTTTAGCTAAAGGCTAAAAGCTTCTGCTAGCATGTCCTGAAGGTTTGGGCCCAAGAGCTCAGCAGGGTGAAATCTGCTTAACAAGTTAACTTTAATCGATCCTGAAGGTGGCGCTAAAGATCCACTCACTTATGTGAACCTCCAACTGACAGGGGGAGTATTTTCTTTTTACGACTTGTTTGTGCTAACTCAGATGTGTTTCTGTTTGCCGTGCCATAAGAATTTGCTTCCTTTTTGTAATTACTGTAATAAATAATTTAGACATGAGCGCTTTGCAAGTGTGGTAGAAAGTAAGGCACGGTGTCAGCTTGTTAGTCTTTTCTGAAAAGCAGAACCATCTCCTTTGATTAAGTTGTAAGAAAAAGTGTTTGCGACTTGATTACTAAAAATAACAAGCAAGTACGTATTAAAACATCTAGTTCTGTAGTCGCTTTCATGATGTCACGACGTCAACTGGGCGTTGTTTTCATCGAGCCGTTTCATTCGCTTCAATCTGTGCTCCGCAATTTGTATTTTGCGCTTCTTGCATGAAGCCGCGCAGTCAATTCTCAGCCTCGTGTTTTATGCATGACATCCTGGCTGTTTTCAGAGTTTCCTGGTGTGTCTCCACGTTGTTTATTTGTGTCAGCGTGAGCGCAGGCTGTCTTTTATAGACCAGAGAGAACCGAGCGTGGATCAGTGACCTTTGCACTGTTACATTTTTAAAACGGGACGTTAATAATTTACCACGTTGGAATAAAGTGGCAAAGGATGAAATATAAATTAAAAATATTTGAGAGGTGGTGGATGAGGGGGGGAGGAAAGGAGCTAAACAGCTCAAACAGAATGAATAAGTGGAGCTCGACGAACCTCTCTGCAGAGAAACTTCTTAGAAAAGTGCAAGGCTCGACTATTACATTATGCTGCTCACTGTTTGTCACTCCTGAAGTCACAAAAAACGTGAAATTACAGATTTTAATGCAGCAAAGGCCACAGTAGAAGTCATTCAATCCCTTCAAAATCAGCGCTTTGTTCAGTGGAAAAGTCATTTTACTAAATAAAAAAGGCAATAAAACCTTTTCTGAAAAATATCAACATTTACATCGTTTCTGGTAGATAACGTTGCATTTTGGAGGAGAATAAACAGGAGTGGCGGTATTTCACAAAAACACAATGACCGATTATAATTTAAACACAAGAAGCAAGTAATCAGTAATCAGATGTACAAAAAGCGGCCGCTGTTATTAGCATGCAGAACTCATTTTCTCTAAATTCTCTAACGTATCTGTTGAATTCACACATGATCTCATTTGCTTTCTTTCCAGCCCTCTCTCTCTCTGTAGCTGCCTGGATAATGATCACACTCAGCTGGTCATTTATTTTCCGTTTCTCATGCGGCTCCACCAGGAAATTTCAGGGCTGCAGAGTGTCAAATAAAAACAGTTTTACTGAGCAAATCATAAACTATGCTGTTTGAGTGGAGTTTGGCTACAGAGATGTATTTTCTTATGCTATATTTTCACTCACACTTTGTTACCTGAATTTATTTACAATTACACATTATGCACACTTGCACTGTTAGTAATATTGTTTTAGTGGGAGCTAAAAATGAGCAGAATGGCTAACAACATTTCTAATTGGAATAGTTTGAAACTCAAAGCAAAAAAATACAGTAAATTATAATTATTTTACCATTGATTAAGAAGGGTATATTGACGAGCCATTTTAACGAAAATGTAATTATATATATTTAAGTGAAATTCCACTTTATATAGTCTTAATGGCTTTTCAGAGATCCACATCTCAGAAACAAACTTCAGTTGTTGCACTGGATGCTGAGAATGAAATGACCCAAACTGCACAAGTAGGAGACAGTAAATATTTAATCACCCACACCCGACCTCAGAGATGTTGTCTAGATTAGGCAACAAAATGCTTTGCTCCGTATTTTCTGAGCTGATCAGGGAACCTGTACAACAGCCGAGACAGGAGCTGCATTTCCATTATAAATGTGAGCCAAACTTTAATGTTCTAGGGTGAAAAAAAAACAGCACAATTTTGCAATTGTGTTGTTTCCAATAAGTGAGAAATTTAATTAATATCGCACGTGAATAAATTTGCTCCCGAAGTAAGTTGTTAAAAATCCTTCTCCTCACACTTCCTGTTGTCTTCTTTGTCATTCCCACCAGTAGTAACATCAGGTTGTTGATCATGTGACTCGTGATGCAAAAAAGTGCTCCAGTTGTAGTCTTAGTGCTAAAATTTTTAGCAAAAAAAACATATATATATATATATATATATATATATATATATATATATATATATATATATATATATATATATATATATATATAGACTATATAAGGGAGGAAGCCTTAGTGCTTAATTATTTCACAGATGTTTACTAAAGGTGATTAGCAGGATAACTCTTCAAACTCAGTTCCCATAACTTGATTCATACTTTCTAAAGACCTAAAACTTGTTTCAAAAGTTTGAACCCATTAAGAGCCTTTTTGTCCCCCAGAGTTTTAACTTTCTGTTCACCATTGGCAATGAGCTCTTGGCCTTTCGAACTTCTGCCTTCCTCTGTGAGCTGGGTTTGGCTTTGACATTTGGGAACAGTGTCCTCCTTCATCACGCCTGCTTACTGTGAAGATCTACTGCTGCCACTCCGTCCTATTGAAAATCTATCATGACTCCCAACTTTGAAGTCCTCCCGAAAGCAAACGGTGGGAAAACGAATGAGTTCTCGCTCATCAGAGGAGCCATCGACTGCCGCGCCGCAGATGCTCGTTAAACACAGAGGAGGTAGGAATTAGCTCTGAGTGAGAAAACCTTATGGCTCCTCTGTGGAAGACCAGCTGAAAGACGGTCAGCTGACAAACCTCGTCCGAAGCAAATGGCTCTCTTCAGATAATTGACTTCATGTTGAATACTGACTTTACTTTGCTTTCCTTTATTTATTTAATTTATTATTTTCGGTTGGCTTCAGAAAGGTACAAGCCACGTCAATAAATTGGTCCATCAAACTCTCAGTCGGTGAATCAGTTTAAGAGACAGAGATGCTCAAATGAATGGAGACAAATAACAAGCCATGCTCTGTCCGCTGCCCACTCCATTACAGCAGAGTGCTGGTCATCGGATGATAAATTGATGTCACCTCAGAGTGTGGTGAGATGTTCTGCTCCTCGGTGCCTCTGCGCTAATACCGATGACATCTTTCATAAATCACGTCTTTTTTTTTTTTTTTTTCAATCAGGTAGCAAGGGAAGCTGGACACAGAGAAGTCCCCGCTGAGGAGAGGAGGCAAATTTGAGGGCAGCGAGAGTGATGTGTATTTCAATTCCAATCACCCTGACAGAACAATTCAGTGTCTGCAGCACAAATAAACCATTCTTTTACCTTTGGATTGCACCTTCATTCAGTTAAGTTAATTTATAGAGAGGACACATTTACAACCAATTTCAACTGAAGGCGCTTTACAAGAAAAGACGATTCAATTCAGTCATACAGATATATTTAAAGTCAATTAGATACTTTTCAATTGGATGTTAGCTATCAAGCAGTCCAGTCGAATCTGTATTATTATTCATATTGACAAAGAAGTTATCCCGTCAGATGACTACATCAAGTCAGTAGCTGCGTTTATGTGCACAAATATTTGTTGATATTCTGCTGATGTAAAAAAAACCATAATTTTATTATTGCTATGTTTTGAATAAGGAAGAAATTTAATGAAAATCACCTGAGTAAGTTGGTTGAGGCAATAAGTCATAAATCATGGCAGCAGAAGCAGTTGTATGATATTGATAACTCAGCCATGCCACTCATCATCTATCAGCCAATCAGAGGAGACTTCAGCGTCTTATTCAGGCATTGGAGCAACAAGCCCCGCCTACATGGGTGTGGCCCCTCATGCAGTGTTTTGGGGAAATTGTGGTTGGTAATTTTTCATTGCTGTTATGGATTCAACATTTTCGAATGACACACGACTCGTTAAGGGCTGAATGATGCTGTGGGAGCTCTGGTGGAGCCAACTGAAGATTGTCTAAAAAAACAAAAACAAATCATCATCCTACTACCATTTACTGTCATCCTCTTTGTTGTTTCTGCCAGTAGTAACATCTGGTTGTTGATCATGTGACTTGTGTGATGTGAAAATGAAGCCAGAACCGACACAGAACAGGAAGCAAATCATTCTCTGCAGAAAGAAATCGGGAGGAGGAAACAAAATGACCAGGTAACAACTGGGAGACCAAAGAAGGGAGTCAAACCGCAGGACTTGGAGGCATCGGGAACGCTGATAGCTATAAGCAAGAGAGAGGAATTTGTAGGACATGGGTCAAAAAAAAAAAAAAAAGGCGACAGGGTCCGAAAATGAGCTGGACGATTTAGCTGGTAACTGATAGACTGAGTGGCAGCCGAGAGAGTGAGGTCAGATTGGGAAGGATGTATGTGGAAGGAGAGGAGAGAAGGAGTGGAGGGGAAATTTGGGTCGACAAAGTGCAGCTGCTTTTGGAGAACGAGCAAAAGAGAGGGGGGGGACATGAGGCAGGAAATCAGTTGAGCAGACAGAATGTAGAGTATGTGTGGAGGAAGGATTAATGGCGGAGGTGAAGATGAGAGAGGTAGAGAGAAAGCGGGATGAAGGGGCGAGATGCGGTACAGTCATCAGTATTCCAGCGCCGTGCTCGGTTTCTAGCCAAGACAAATGTGAGCCAACATCAGGGAGGAAGTGGATCAGCTGACACACACAGACCTGTCCCTCTGTCGATGTGCCTCTCTTCATTTTTCTCCCCCTCTAACCCCTCCAACTGCCCCGAAAGAGAGAACCTACATCGGCTGAGCAGCTGCAGAGGCTCAAATGGTAAAGCTTCCCAAATGTGGCTAAAACAAGTAAAACGGCACGGAAATAAAAATCTGACCTTCAGTTAGACTCTTATACAGAATATTGTGTATACAATACACAGTATAAATGTATTGGAAGATATTCTTTATAATCTAAGTTTTAATACAAACTTTAATTACCAATGATTTATTTTCATTTTAAAGGGGCAGTATTATTTAATTTTCCAGGTACAATGTGCCGTTTTATAGCCACTTAAAAGAAATTGACACTTTGAAACGGTGTCTCTGTCTCTTTAAGAAGCTTCTGCTCTTTCTGAAACTCCGCCTTCATGAAATCATCATAACGACTTCTCTGTTAACTCCTTAATGATGTTTTTACCAGCGTTACACTGAGAAATAGCTCGATGCAATTCCATCAGATGTTTGCTATTTGCTGCTGGCTAGTCTGGAGGAGCTGAGTGGGGGGGTCACAGAGGAGGTCTGCTGTTTTTTTGTAGTTTTTGTTAGTAGGGCCTTAATACTCTGTGGTACAAAACAATATTAGAAAACCTTATATTACTTGAGCAAAATGAAACCTATTCATTTGTGCACTTTGAAACATACAGACTGTGGTGTCAGACATTTTGAAGATTCAGGGATGCCAGTGTGGCATAGTGGGTTGTTGTGGCAGCAGCAGTTCCTCTGGGTTAACGTTCGGATCGGTTTTATCGTGACAGAAAGCATTGTAAGTTCTAATGGGTCACAAAACGAGTTAATCAGAGCCTTGGAGGAACACCATCTTACATAACACACCCTATATTTAACACTCCAGACAAACAAAGTTGAATTAGTGAACACGTGTAGTAAAAACCGCCTGCAAGTAGCAGCCAGGTGCTGCTGATAAAACACACATTAATAATCGATGAAGAGTTTTTGCTAAGAATTTCTAATTGATGTTGATTCATTAAGCAGAGTTTTTTATTTTCATATTATTATTATGAATTAGCAGAAAATGTTTTCCCAGAATGGCGATGAAAGGTTGTTAAATATATCAATGAAAGTTGATGACGCCGTCGAT